>NC_092377.1:170959269-170995155 GCF_030028105.1 Mobula birostris | reverse complement strand
GAAAGGCATGGGCCAGATTCACCTGGCTTCACCACTAAGCCCCATAGAACCTCATACCTCACCACTCAAAACTCTGCAGCCTTACCTATCCCAGTCACACATATACATCCACCAGCCCAACACTCAAACCTAATCCTAAAGTCCAAGGGGGCACACACCCCCACAAACCCTCGGCACATCCCAGAGATCATGCCACACCCCCACAAACCCTAGGCACACCCCGACTAACCCTGGCCACTCCCCCACAAACCCGATTACCTTTGTCAGGAGGGGCAAGATCCAAGAAAGGCAAGTGTTGGACCTGGTTAATGAAGGCGTGGGCCAGATCAAAGTGGCAGGGTCGCGTGAAATTGAATCTCAAGTGAGGAGATCAAAAAGCACAAGAGGGCTGATTTGCCCACTGCCCGCATACTCTCAACCTAACCTAACAGTGACACGCTCTTCATTCTCCCGGTCGACAAAATGCCAAGAATAAAGCCCAGATGCCCAAACGGCGAGAGAGAACCAGAAAGTTAAACCCAAGCTGGGTCCACAGAAAACCAGTCACCACTAAACTCAGGTGCAGAGACACCGAATGCCCAGTAAACACTGTCAATTTAACCCATGCAATCCCAGGCATACAGATGCCGGGTAATGATGTTTAAAAACAACATTACCCTCATAGTTACATGCCTCTCATTATCCTGGTCCATGGGAAAACACAAGCCGAGCTTGATCAACTCCGGCTGGGTCATCTCGGGGAGGGTGTTTAATGATGAAAGACCCGAAACACCCCATGATCCGAGGATGCATTACTGATGATGTGTGCCAGTGCACACCCGGTTCACTGAACCAAGTGGTGTCGGACCACGGTAATGAAAGGCATGGGCCAGATTCACCTGGCTTCACCACTAAGCCCCATAGAACCTCATACCTCACCACTCAAAACTCTGCAGCCTTACCTATCCCAGTCACACATATACATCCACCAGCCCAACACTCAAACCTAATCCTAAAGTCCAAGGGGGCACACACCCCCACAAACCCTCGGCACATCCCAGAGATCATGCCACACCCCCACAAACCCTAGGCACACCCCGACTAACCCTGGCCACTCCCCCACAAACCCGATTACCTTTGTCAGGAGGGGCAAGATCCAAGAAAGGCAAGTGTTGGACCTGGTTAATGAAGGCGTGGGCCAGATCAAAGTGGCAGGGTCGCGTGAAATTGAATCTCAAGTGAGGAGATCAAAAAGCACAAGAGGGCTGATTTGCCCACTGCCCGCATACTCTCAACCTAACCTAACAGTGACACGCTCTTCATTCTCCCGGTCGACAAAATGCCAAGAATAAAGCCCAGATGCCCAAACGGCGAGAGAGAACCAGAAAGTTAAACCCAAGCTGGGTCCACAGAAAACCAGTCACCACTAAACTCAGGTGCAGAGACACCGAATGCCCAGTAAACACTGTCAATTTAACCCATGCAATCCCAGGCATACAGATGCCGGGTAATGATGTTTAAAAACAACATTACCCTCATAGTTACATGCCTCTCATTATCCTGGTCCATGGGAAAACACAAGCCGAGCTTGATCAACTCCGGCTGGGTCATCTCGGGGAGGGTGTTTAATGATGAAAGACCCGAAACACCCCATGATCCGAGGATGCATTACTGATGATGTGTGCCAGTGCACACCCGGTTCACTGAACCAAGTGGTGTCGGACCACGGTAATGAAAGGCATGGGCCAGATTCACCTGGCTTCACCACTAAGCCCCATAGAACCTCATACCTCACCACTCAAAACTCTGCAGCCTTACCTATCCCAGTCACACATATACATCCACCAGCCCAACACTCAAACCTAATCCTAAAGTCCAAGGGGGCACACACCCCCACAAACCCTCGGCACATCCCAGAGATCATGCCACACCCCCACAAACCCTAGGCACACCCCGACTAACCCTGGCCACTCCCCCACAAACCCGATTACCTTTGTCAGGAGGGGCAAGATCCAAGAAAGGCAAGTGTTGGACCTGGTTAATGAAGGCGTGGGCCAGATCAAAGTGGCAGGGTCGCGTGAAATTGAATCTCAAGTGAGGAGATCAAAAAGCACAAGAGGGCTGATTTGCCCACTGCCCGCATACTCTCAACCTAACCTAACAGTGACACGCTCTTCATTCTCCCGGTCGACAAAATGCCAAGAATAAAGCCCAGATGCCCAAACGGCGAGAGAGAACCAGAAAGTTAAACCCAAGCTGGGTCCACAGAAAACCAGTCACCACTAAACTCAGGTGCAGAGACACCGAATGCCCAGTAAACACTGTCAATTTAACCCATGCAATCCCAGGCATACAGATGCCGGGTAATGATGTTTAAAAACAACATTACCCTCATAGTTACATGCCTCTCATTATCCTGGTCCATGGGAAAACACAAGCCGAGCTTGATCAACTCCGGCTGGGTCATCTCGGGGAGGGTGTTTAATGATGAAAGACCCGAAACACCCCATGATCCGAGGATGCATTACTGATGATGTGTGCCAGTGCACACCCGGTTCACTGAACCAAGTGGTGTCGGACCACGGTAATGAAAGGCATGGGCCAGATTCACCTGGCTTCACCACTAAGCCCCATAGAACCTCATACCTCACCACTCAAAACTCTGCAGCCTTACCTATCCCAGTCACACATATACATCCACCAGCCCAACACTCAAACCTAATCCTAAAGTCCAAGGGGGCACACACCCCCACAAACCCTCGGCACATCCCAGAGATCATGCCACACCCCCACAAACCCTAGGCACACCCCGACTAACCCTGGCCACTCCCCCACAAACCCGATTACCTTTGTCAGGAGGGGCAAGATCCAAGAAAGGCAAGTGTTGGACCTGGTTAATGAAGGCGTGGGCCAGATCAAAGTGGCAGGGTCGCGTGAAATTGAATCTCAAGTGAGGAGATCAAAAAGCACAAGAGGGCTGATTTGCCCACTGCCCGCATACTCTCAACCTAACCTAACAGTGACACGCTCTTCATTCTCCCGGTCGACAAAATGCCAAGAACAAAGCCCAGATGCCCAAACGGCAAGAGAGAACCAGAAAGTTAAACCCAAGCTGGGTCCACAGAAAACAAGCCACCACTAAACTCAGGTGCAGAGACACCGAATGCCCAGTAAACACTGTCAATTTAACCCATGCATCCCCAGGCATACAGATGCCAGGTAATGATGTTTAAAAACGTCATTACCCTCATAGTTACATGCCTCTCATTATCCTGGTCCATGGGAAAACACAAGCCGAGCTTGATCAACTCCGGCTGGGTCAACTCGGGGAGGGTGTTTAATGATGAAAGACCCGAAACACCCCATGATCCGAGGATGCATTACTGATGATGTGTCCCAGTGCACACCCGGTCCATTGAACCAAGTGGTGTCGGACCACGATAATGAAAGGCATGGGCCAGATTCACCTGGCTTCACCACTAAGCCCCATAGCACCTCATACCTCACCACTCCAAACTCTGCAGCCTTACCTATCCCAGTCACACATATACATCCACCAGCCCAACACTCAAACCTAATCCTAAAGTCCAAGGGGGCACACACCCCCACAAACCCTCGGCACATCCCAGAGATCATGCCACACCCCCACAAACCCTAGGCACACCCCGACTAACCCTGGCCACTCCCCCACAAACCCGATTACCTTTGTCAGGAGGGGCAAGATCCAAGAAAGGCAAGTGTTGGACCTGGTTAATGAAGGCGTGGGCCAGATCAAAGTGGCAGGGTCGCGTGAAATTGAATCTCAAGTGAGGAGATCAAAAAGCACAAGAGGGCTGATTTGCCCACTGCCCGCATACTCTCAACCTAACCTAACAGTGACACGCTCTTCATTCTCCCGGTCGACAAAATGCCAAGAACAAAGCCCAGATGCCCAAACGGCAAGAGAGAACCAGAAAGTTAAACCCAAGCTGGGTCCACAGAAAACAAGCCACCACTAAACTCAGGTGCAGAGACACCGAATGCCCAGTAAACACTGTCAATTTAACCCATGCATCCCCAGGCATACAGATGCCAGGTAATGATGTTTAAAAACGTCATTACCCTCATAGTTACATGCCTCTCATTATCCTGGTCCATGGGAAAACACAAGCCGAGCTTGATCAACTCCGGCTGGGTCAACTCGGGGAGGGTGTTTAATGATGAAAGACCCGAAACACCCCATGATCCGAGGATGCATTACTGATGATGTGTCCCAGTGCACACCCGGTCCATTGAACCAAGTGGTGTCGGACCACGATAATGAAAGGCATGGGCCAGATTCACCTGGCTTCACCACTAAGCCCCATAGCACCTCATACCTCACCACTCCAAACTCTGCAGCCTTACCTATCCCAGTCACACATATACATCCACCAGCCCAACACTCAAACCTAATCCTAAAGTCCAAGGGGGCACACACCCCCACAAACCCTCGGCACATCCCAGAGATCATGCCACACCCCCACAAACCCTAGGCACACCCCGACTAACCCTGGCCACTCCCCCACAAACCCGATTACCTTTGTCAGGAGGGGCAAGATCCAAGAAAGGCAAGTGTTGGACCTGGTTAATGAAGGCGTGGGCCAGATCAAAGTGGCAGGGTCGCGTGAAATTGAATCTCAAGTGAGGAGATCAAAAAGCACAAGAGGGCTGATTTGCCCACTGCCCGCATACTCTCAACCTAACCTAACAGTGACACGCTCTTCATTCTCCCGGTCGACAAAATGCCAAGAACAAAGCCCAGATGCCCAAACGGCAAGAGAGAACCAGAAAGTTAAACCCAAGCTGGGTCCACAGAAAACAAGCCACCACTAAACTCAGGTGCAGAGACACCGAATGCCCAGTAAACACTGTCAATTTAACCCATGCATCCCCAGGCATACAGATGCCAGGTAATGATGTTTAAAAACGTCATTACCCTCATAGTTACATGCCTCTCATTATCCTGGTCCATGGGAAAACACAAGCCGAGCTTGATCAACTCCGGCTGGGTCAACTCGGGGAGGGTGTTTAATGATGAAAGACCCGAAACACCCCATGATCCGAGGATGCATTACTGATGATGTGTCCCAGTGCACACCCGGTCCATTGAACCAAGTGGTGTCGGACCACGATAATGAAAGGCATGGGCCAGATTCACCTGGCTTCACCACTAAGCCCCATAGCACCTCATACCTCACCACTCCAAACTCTGCAGCCTTACCTATCCCAGTCACACATATACATCCACCAGCCCAACACTCAAACCTAATCCTAAAGTCCAAGGGGGCACACACCCCCACAAACCCTCGGCACATCCCAGAGATCATGCCACACCCCCACAAACCCTAGGCACACCCCGACTAACCCTGGCCACTCCCCCACAAACCCGATTACCTTTGTCAGGAGGGGCAAGATCCAAGAAAGGCAAGTGTTGGACCTGGTTAATGAAGGCGTGGGCCAGATCAAAGTGGCAGGGTCGCGTGAAATTGAATCTCAAGTGAGGAGATCAAAAAGCACAAGAGGGCTGATTTGCCCACTGCCCGCATACTCTCAACCTAACCTAACAGTGACACGCTCTTCATTCTCCCGGTCGACAAAATGCCAAGAACAAAGCCCAGATGCCCAAACGGCAAGAGAGAACCAGAAAGTTAAACCCAAGCTGGGTCCACAGAAAACAAGCCACCACTAAACTCAGGTGCAGAGACACCGAATGCCCAGTAAACACTGTCAATTTAACCCATGCATCCCCAGGCATACAGATGCCAGGTAATGATGTTTAAAAACGTCATTACCCTCATAGTTACATGCCTCTCATTATCCTGGTCCATGGGAAAACACAAGCCGAGCTTGATCAACTCCGGCTGGGTCAACTCGGGGAGGGTGTTTAATGATGAAAGACCCGAAACACCCCATGATCCGAGGATGCATTACTGATGATGTGTCCCAGTGCACACCCGGTCCATTGAACCAAGTGGTGTCGGACCACGATAATGAAAGGCATGGGCCAGATTCACCTGGCTTCACCACTAAGCCCCATAGCACCTCATACCTCACCACTCCAAACTCTGCAGCCTTACCTATCCCAGTCACACATATACATCCACCAGCCCAACACTCAAACCTAATCCTAAAGTCCAAGGGGGCACACACCCCCACAAACCCTCGGCACATCCCAGAGATCATGCCACACCCCCACAAACCCTAGGCACACCCCGACTAACCCTGGCCACTCCCCCACAAACCCGATTACCTTTGTCAGGAGGGGCAAGATCCAAGAAAGGCAAGTGTTGGACCTGGTTAATGAAGGCGTGGGCCAGATCAAAGTGGCAGGGTCGCGTGAAATTGAATCTCAAGTGAGGAGATCAAAAAGCACAAGAGGGCTGATTTGCCCACTGCCCGCATACTCTCAACCTAACCCTAACCCTAACCCTAATGCATTACTGATGATGTGTGCCAGTGCACACCCGGTTCACTGAACCAAGTGGTGTCGGACCACGGTAATGAAAGGCATGGGCCAGATTCACCTGGCTTCACCACTAAGCCCCATAGAACCTCATACCTCACCACTCAAAACTCTGCAGCCTTACCTATCCCAGTCACACATATACATCCACCAGCCCAACACTCAAACCTAATCCTAAAGTCCAAGGGGGCACACACCCCCACAAACCCTCGGCACATCCCAGAGATCATGCCACACCCCCACAAACCCTAGGCACACCCCGACTAACCCTGGCCACTCCCCCACAAACCCGATTACCTTTGTCAGGAGGGGCAAGATCCAAGAAAGGCAAGTGTTGGACCTGGTTAATGAAGGCGTGGGCCAGATCAAAGTGGCAGGGTCGCGTGAAATTGAATCTCAAGTGAGGAGATCAAAAAGCACAAGAGGGCTGATTTGCCCACTGCCCGCATACTCTCAACCTAACCTAACAGTGACACGCTCTTCATTCTCCCGGTCGACAAAATGCCAAGAATAAAGCCCAGATGCCCAAACGGCGAGAGAGAACCAGAAAGTTAAACCCAAGCTGGGTCCACAGAAAACCAGTCACCACTAAACTCAGGTGCAGAGACACCGAATGCCCAGTAAACACTGTCAATTTAACCCATGCAATCCCAGGCATACAGATGCCGGGTAATGATGTTTAAAAACAACATTACCCTCATAGTTACATGCCTCTCATTATCCTGGTCCATGGGAAAACACAAGCCGAGCTTGATCAACTCCGGCTGGGTCATCTCGGGGAGGGTGTTTAATGATGAAAGACCCGAAACACCCCATGATCCGAGGATGCATTACTGATGATGTGTGCCAGTGCACACCCGGTTCACTGAACCAAGTGGTGTCGGACCACGGTAATGAAAGGCATGGGCCAGATTCACCTGGCTTCACCACTAAGCCCCATAGAACCTCATACCTCACCACTCAAAACTCTGCAGCCTTACCTATCCCAGTCACACATATACATCCACCAGCCCAACACTCAAACCTAATCCTAAAGTCCAAGGGGGCACACACCCCCACAAACCCTCGGCACATCCCAGAGATCATGCCACACCCCCACAAACCCTAGGCACACCCCGACTAACCCTGGCCACTCCCCCACAAACCCGATTACCTTTGTCAGGAGGGGCAAGATCCAAGAAAGGCAAGTGTTGGACCTGGTTAATGAAGGCGTGGGCCAGATCAAAGTGGCAGGGTCGCGTGAAATTGAATCTCAAGTGAGGAGATCAAAAAGCACAAGAGGGCTGATTTGCCCACTGCCCGCATACTCTCAACCTAACCTAACAGTGACACGCTCTTCATTCTCCCGGTCGACAAAATGCCAAGAATAAAGCCCAGATGCCCAAACGGCGAGAGAGAACCAGAAAGTTAAACCCAAGCTGGGTCCACAGAAAACCAGTCACCACTAAACTCAGGTGCAGAGACACCGAATGCCCAGTAAACACTGTCAATTTAACCCATGCAATCCCAGGCATACAGATGCCGGGTAATGATGTTTAAAAACAACATTACCCTCATAGTTACATGCCTCTCATTATCCTGGTCCATGGGAAAACACAAGCCGAGCTTGATCAACTCCGGCTGGGTCATCTCGGGGAGGGTGTTTAATGATGAAAGACCCGAAACACCCCATGATCCGAGGATGCATTACTGATGATGTGTGCCAGTGCACACCCGGTTCACTGAACCAAGTGGTGTCGGACCACGGTAATGAAAGGCATGGGCCAGATTCACCTGGCTTCACCACTAAGCCCCATAGAACCTCATACCTCACCACTCAAAACTCTGCAGCCTTACCTATCCCAGTCACACATATACATCCACCAGCCCAACACTCAAACCTAATCCTAAAGTCCAAGGGGGCACACACCCCCACAAACCCTCGGCACATCCCAGAGATCATGCCACACCCCCACAAACCCTAGGCACACCCCGACTAACCCTGGCCACTCCCCCACAAACCCGATTACCTTTGTCAGGAGGGGCAAGATCCAAGAAAGGCAAGTGTTGGACCTGGTTAATGAAGGCGTGGGCCAGATCAAAGTGGCAGGGTCGCGTGAAATTGAATCTCAAGTGAGGAGATCAAAAAGCACAAGAGGGCTGATTTGCCCACTGCCCGCATACTCTCAACCTAACCTAACAGTGACACGCTCTTCATTCTCCCGGTCGACAAAATGCCAAGAATAAAGCCCAGATGCCCAAACGGCGAGAGAGAACCAGAAAGTTAAACCCAAGCTGGGTCCACAGAAAACCAGTCACCACTAAACTCAGGTGCAGAGACACCGAATGCCCAGTAAACACTGTCAATTTAACCCATGCAATCCCAGGCATACAGATGCCGGGTAATGATGTTTAAAAACAACATTACCCTCATAGTTACATGCCTCTCATTATCCTGGTCCATGGGAAAACACAAGCCGAGCTTGATCAACTCCGGCTGGGTCATCTCGGGGAGGGTGTTTAATGATGAAAGACCCGAAACACCCCATGATCCGAGGATGCATTACTGATGATGTGTGCCAGTGCACACCCGGTTCACTGAACCAAGTGGTGTCGGACCACGGTAATGAAAGGCATGGGCCAGATTCACCTGGCTTCACCACTAAGCCCCATAGAACCTCATACCTCACCACTCAAAACTCTGCAGCCTTACCTATCCCAGTCACACATATACATCCACCAGCCCAACACTCAAACCTAATCCTAAAGTCCAAGGGGGCACACACCCCCACAAACCCTCGGCACATCCCAGAGATCATGCCACACCCCCACAAACCCTAGGCACACCCCGACTAACCCTGGCCACTCCCCCACAAACCCGATTACCTTTGTCAGGAGGGGCAAGATCCAAGAAAGGCAAGTGTTGGACCTGGTTAATGAAGGCGTGGGCCAGATCAAAGTGGCAGGGTCGCGTGAAATTGAATCTCAAGTGAGGAGATCAAAAAGCACAAGAGGGCTGATTTGCCCACTGCCCGCATACTCTCAACCTAACCTAACAGTGACACGCTCTTCATTCTCCCGGTCGACAAAATGCCAAGAATAAAGCCCAGATGCCCAAACGGCGAGAGAGAACCAGAAAGTTAAACCCAAGCTGGGTCCACAGAAAACCAGTCACCACTAAACTCAGGTGCAGAGACACCGAATGCCCAGTAAACACTGTCAATTTAACCCATGCAATCCCAGGCATACAGATGCCGGGTAATGATGTTTAAAAACAACATTACCCTCATAGTTACATGCCTCTCATTATCCTGGTCCATGGGAAAACACAAGCCGAGCTTGATCAACTCCGGCTGGGTCATCTCGGGGAGGGTGTTTAATGATGAAAGACCCGAAACACCCCATGATCCGAGGATGCATTACTGATGATGTGTGCCAGTGCACACCCGGTTCACTGAACCAAGTGGTGTCGGACCACGGTAATGAAAGGCATGGGCCAGATTCACCTGGCTTCACCACTAAGCCCCATAGAACCTCATACCTCACCACTCAAAACTCTGCAGCCTTACCTATCCCAGTCACACATATACATCCACCAGCCCAACACTCAAACCTAATCCTAAAGTCCAAGGGGGCACACACCCCCACAAACCCTCGGCACATCCCAGAGATCATGCCACACCCCCACAAACCCTAGGCACACCCCGACTAACCCTGGCCACTCCCCCACAAACCCGATTACCTTTGTCAGGAGGGGCAAGATCCAAGAAAGGCAAGTGTTGGACCTGGTTAATGAAGGCGTGGGCCAGATCAAAGTGGCAGGGTCGCGTGAAATTGAATCTCAAGTGAGGAGATCAAAAAGCACAAGAGGGCTGATTTGCCCACTGCCCGCATACTCTCAACCTAACCTAACAGTGACACGCTCTTCATTCTCCCGGTCGACAAAATGCCAAGAATAAAGCCCAGATGCCCAAACGGCGAGAGAGAACCAGAAAGTTAAACCCAAGCTGGGTCCACAGAAAACCAGTCACCACTAAACTCAGGTGCAGAGACACCGAATGCCCAGTAAACACTGTCAATTTAACCCATGCAATCCCAGGCATACAGATGCCGGGTAATGATGTTTAAAAACAACATTACCCTCATAGTTACATGCCTCTCATTATCCTGGTCCATGGGAAAACACAAGCCGAGCTTGATCAACTCCGGCTGGGTCATCTCGGGGAGGGTGTTTAATGATGAAAGACCCGAAACACCCCATGATCCGAGGATGCATTACTGATGATGTGTGCCAGTGCACACCCGGTTCACTGAACCAAGTGGTGTCGGACCACGGTAATGAAAGGCATGGGCCAGATTCACCTGGCTTCACCACTAAGCCCCATAGAACCTCATACCTCACCACTCAAAACTCTGCAGCCTTACCTATCCCAGTCACACATATACATCCACCAGCCCAACACTCAAACCTAATCCTAAAGTCCAAGGGGGCACACACCCCCACAAACCCTCGGCACATCCCAGAGATCATGCCACACCCCCACAAACCCTAGGCACACCCCGACTAACCCTGGCCACTCCCCCACAAACCCGATTACCTTTGTCAGGAGGGGCAAGATCCAAGAAAGGCAAGTGTTGGACCTGGTTAATGAAGGCGTGGGCCAGATCAAAGTGGCAGGGTCGCGTGAAATTGAATCTCAAGTGAGGAGATCAAAAAGCACAAGAGGGCTGATTTGCCCACTGCCCGCATACTCTCAACCTAACCTAACAGTGACACGCTCTTCATTCTCCCGGTCGACAAAATGCCAAGAATAAAGCCCAGATGCCCAAACGGCGAGAGAGAACCAGAAAGTTAAACCCAAGCTGGGTCCACAGAAAACCAGTCACCACTAAACTCAGGTGCAGAGACACCGAATGCCCAGTAAACACTGTCAATTTAACCCATGCAATCCCAGGCATACAGATGCCGGGTAATGATGTTTAAAAACAACATTACCCTCATAGTTACATGCCTCTCATTATCCTGGTCCATGGGAAAACACAAGCCGAGCTTGATCAACTCCGGCTGGGTCATCTCGGGGAGGGTGTTTAATGATGAAAGACCCGAAACACCCCATGATCCGAGGATGCATTACTGATGATGTGTGCCAGTGCACACCCGGTTCACTGAACCAAGTGGTGTCGGACCACGGTAATGAAAGGCATGGGCCAGATTCACCTGGCTTCACCACTAAGCCCCATAGAACCTCATACCTCACCACTCAAAACTCTGCAGCCTTACCTATCCCAGTCACACATATACATCCACCAGCCCAACACTCAAACCTAATCCTAAAGTCCAAGGGGGCACACACCCCCACAAACCCTCGGCACATCCCAGAGATCATGCCACACCCCCACAAACCCTAGGCACACCCCGACTAACCCTGGCCACTCCCCCACAAACCCGATTACCTTTGTCAGGAGGGGCAAGATCCAAGAAAGGCAAGTGTTGGACCTGGTTAATGAAGGCGTGGGCCAGATCAAAGTGGCAGGGTCGCGTGAAATTGAATCTCAAGTGAGGAGATCAAAAAGCACAAGAGGGCTGATTTGCCCACTGCCCGCATACTCTCAACCTAACCTAACAGTGACACGCTCTTCATTCTCCCGGTCGACAAAATGCCAAGAATAAAGCCCAGATGCCCAAACGGCGAGAGAGAACCAGAAAGTTAAACCCAAGCTGGGTCCACAGAAAACCAGTCACCACTAAACTCAGGTGCAGAGACACCGAATGCCCAGTAAACACTGTCAATTTAACCCATGCAATCCCAGGCATACAGATGCCGGGTAATGATGTTTAAAAACAACATTACCCTCATAGTTACATGCCTCTCATTATCCTGGTCCATGGGAAAACACAAGCCGAGCTTGATCAACTCCGGCTGGGTCATCTCGGGGAGGGTGTTTAATGATGAAAGACCCGAAACACCCCATGATCCGAGGATGCATTACTGATGATGTGTGCCAGTGCACACCCGGTTCACTGAACCAAGTGGTGTCGGACCACGGTAATGAAAGGCATGGGCCAGATTCACCTGGCTTCACCACTAAGCCCCATAGAACCTCATACCTCACCACTCAAAACTCTGCAGCCTTACCTATCCCAGTCACACATATACATCCACCAGCCCAACACTCAAACCTAATCCTAAAGTCCAAGGGGGCACACACCCCCACAAACCCTCGGCACATCCCAGAGATCATGCCACACCCCCACAAACCCTAGGCACACCCCGACTAACCCTGGCCACTCCCCCACAAACCCGATTACCTTTGTCAGGAGGGGCAAGATCCAAGAAAGGCAAGTGTTGGACCTGGTTAATGAAGGCGTGGGCCAGATCAAAGTGGCAGGGTCGCGTGAAATTGAATCTCAAGTGAGGAGATCAAAAAGCACAAGAGGGCTGATTTGCCCACTGCCCGCATACTCTCAACCTAACCTAACAGTGACACGCTCTTCATTCTCCCGGTCGACAAAATGCCAAGAATAAAGCCCAGATGCCCAAACGGCGAGAGAGAACCAGAAAGTTAAACCCAAGCTGGGTCCACAGAAAACCAGTCACCACTAAACTCAGGTGCAGAGACACCGAATGCCCAGTAAACACTGTCAATTTAACCCATGCAATCCCAGGCATACAGATGCCGGGTAATGATGTTTAAAAACAACATTACCCTCATAGTTACATGCCTCTCATTATCCTGGTCCATGGGAAAACACAAGCCGAGCTTGATCAACTCCGGCTGGGTCATCTCGGGGAGGGTGTTTAATGATGAAAGACCCGAAACACCCCATGATCCGAGGATGCATTACTGATGATGTGTGCCAGTGCACACCCGGTTCACTGAACCAAGTGGTGTCGGACCACGGTAATGAAAGGCATGGGCCAGATTCACCTGGCTTCACCACTAAGCCCCATAGAACCTCATACCTCACCACTCAAAACTCTGCAGCCTTACCTATCCCAGTCACACATATACATCCACCAGCCCAACACTCAAACCTAATCCTAAAGTCCAAGGGGGCACACACCCCCACAAACCCTCGGCACATCCCAGAGATCATGCCACACCCCCACAAACCCTAGGCACACCCCGACTAACCCTGGCCACTCCCCCACAAACCCGATTACCTTTGTCAGGAGGGGCAAGATCCAAGAAAGGCAAGTGTTGGACCTGGTTAATGAAGGCGTGGGCCAGATCAAAGTGGCAGGGTCGCGTGAAATTGAATCTCAAGTGAGGAGATCAAAAAGCACAAGAGGGCTGATTTGCCCACTGCCCGCATACTCTCAACCTAACCTAACAGTGACACGCTCTTCATTCTCCCGGTCGACAAAATGCCAAGAATAAAGCCCAGATGCCCAAACGGCGAGAGAGAACCAGAAAGTTAAACCCAAGCTGGGTCCACAGAAAACCAGTCACCACTAAACTCAGGTGCAGAGACACCGAATGCCCAGTAAACACTGTCAATTTAACCCATGCAATCCCAGGCATACAGATGCCGGGTAATGATGTTTAAAAACAACATTACCCTCATAGTTACATGCCTCTCATTATCCTGGTCCATGGGAAAACACAAGCCGAGCTTGATCAACTCCGGCTGGGTCATCTCGGGGAGGGTGTTTAATGATGAAAGACCCGAAACACCCCATGATCCGAGGATGCATTACTGATGATGTGTGCCAGTGCACACCCGGTTCACTGAACCAAGTGGTGTCGGACCACGGTAATGAAAGGCATGGGCCAGATTCACCTGGCTTCACCACTAAGCCCCATAGAACCTCATACCTCACCACTCAAAACTCTGCAGCCTTACCTATCCCAGTCACACATATACATCCACCAGCCCAACACTCAAACCTAATCCTAAAGTCCAAGGGGGCACACACCCCCACAAACCCTCGGCACATCCCAGAGATCATGCCACACCCCCACAAACCCTAGGCACACCCCGACTAACCCTGGCCACTCCCCCACAAACCCGATTACCTTTGTCAGGAGGGGCAAGATCCAAGAAAGGCAAGTGTTGGACCTGGTTAATGAAGGCGTGGGCCAGATCAAAGTGGCAGGGTCGCGTGAAATTGAATCTCAAGTGAGGAGATCAAAAAGCACAAGAGGGCTGATTTGCCCACTGCCCGCATACTCTCAACCTAACCTAACAGTGACACGCTCTTCATTCTCCCGGTCGACAAAATGCCAAGAATAAAGCCCAGATGCCCAAACGGCGAGAGAGAACCAGAAAGTTAAACCCAAGCTGGGTCCACAGAAAACCAGTCACCACTAAACTCAGGTGCAGAGACACCGAATGCCCAGTAAACACTGTCAATTTAACCCATGCAATCCCAGGCATACAGATGCCGGGTAATGATGTTTAAAAACAACATTACCCTCATAGTTACATGCCTCTCATTATCCTGGTCCATGGGAAAACACAAGCCGAGCTTGATCAACTCCGGCTGGGTCATCTCGGGGAGGGTGTTTAATGATGAAAGACCCGAAACACCCCATGATCCGAGGATGCATTACTGATGATGTGTGCCAGTGCACACCCGGTTCACTGAACCAAGTGGTGTCGGACCACGGTAATGAAAGGCATGGGCCAGATTCACCTGGCTTCACCACTAAGCCCCATAGAACCTCATACCTCACCACTCAAAACTCTGCAGCCTTACCTATCCCAGTCACACATATACATCCACCAGCCCAACACTCAAACCTAATCCTAAAGTCCAAGGGGGCACACACCCCCACAAACCCTCGGCACATCCCAGAGATCATGCCACACCCCCACAAACCCTAGGCACACCCCGACTAACCCTGGCCACTCCCCCACAAACCCGATTACCTTTGTCAGGAGGGGCAAGATCCAAGAAAGGCAAGTGTTGGACCTGGTTAATGAAGGCGTGGGCCAGATCAAAGTGGCAGGGTCGCGTGAAATTGAATCTCAAGTGAGGAGATCAAAAAGCACAAGAGGGCTGATTTGCCCACTGCCCGCATACTCTCAACCTAACCTAACAGTGACACGCTCTTCATTCTCCCGGTCGACAAAATGCCAAGAATAAAGCCCAGATGCCCAAACGGCGAGAGAGAACCAGAAAGTTAAACCCAAGCTGGGTCCACAGAAAACCAGTCACCACTAAACTCAGGTGCAGAGACACCGAATGCCCAGTAAACACTGTCAATTTAACCCATGCAATCCCAGGCATACAGATGCCGGGTAATGATGTTTAAAAACAACATTACCCTCATAGTTACATGCCTCTCATTATCCTGGTCCATGGGAAAACACAAGCCGAGCTTGATCAACTCCGGCTGGGTCATCTCGGGGAGGGTGTTTAATGATGAAAGACCCGAAACACCCCATGATCCGAGGATGCATTACTGATGATGTGTGCCAGTGCACACCCGGTTCACTGAACCAAGTGGTGTCGGACCACGGTAATGAAAGGCATGGGCCAGATTCACCTGGCTTCACCACTAAGCCCCATAGAACCTCATACCTCACCACTCAAAACTCTGCAGCCTTACCTATCCCAGTCACACATATACATCCACCAGCCCAACACTCAAACCTAATCCTAAAGTCCAAGGGGGCACACACCCCCACAAACCCTCGGCACATCCCAGAGATCATGCCACACCCCCACAAACCCTAGGCACACCCCGACTAACCCTGGCCACTCCCCCACAAACCCGATTACCTTTGTCAGGAGGGGCAAGATCCAAGAAAGGCAAGTGTTGGACCTGGTTAATGAAGGCGTGGGCCAGATCAAAGTGGCAGGGTCGCGTGAAATTGAATCTCAAGTGAGGAGATCAAAAAGCACAAGAGGGCTGATTTGCCCACTGCCCGCATACTCTCAACCTAACCTAACAGTGACACGCTCTTCATTCTCCCGGTCGACAAAATGCCAAGAATAAAGCCCAGATGCCCAAACGGCGAGAGAGAACCAGAAAGTTAAACCCAAGCTGGGTCCACAGAAAACCAGTCACCACTAAACTCAGGTGCAGAGACACCGAATGCCCAGTAAACACTGTCAATTTAACCCATGCAATCCCAGGCATACAGATGCCGGGTAATGATGTTTAAAAACAACATTACCCTCATAGTTACATGCCTCTCATTATCCTGGTCCATGGGAAAACACAAGCCGAGCTTGATCAACTCCGGCTGGGTCATCTCGGGGAGGGTGTTTAATGATGAAAGACCCGAAACACCCCATGATCCGAGGATGCATTACTGATGATGTGTGCCAGTGCACACCCGGTTCACTGAACCAAGTGGTGTCGGACCACGGTAATGAAAGGCATGGGCCAGATTCACCTGGCTTCACCACTAAGCCCCATAGAACCTCATACCTCACCACTCAAAACTCTGCAGCCTTACCTATCCCAGTCACACATATACATCCACCAGCCCAACACTCAAACCTAATCCTAAAGTCCAAGGGGGCACACACCCCCACAAACCCTCGGCACATCCCAGAGATCATGCCACACCCCCACAAACCCTAGGCACACCCCGACTAACCCTGGCCACTCCCCCACAAACCCGATTACCTTTGTCAGGAGGGGCAAGATCCAAGAAAGGCAAGTGTTGGACCTGGTTAATGAAGGCGTGGGCCAGATCAAAGTGGCAGGGTCGCGTGAAATTGAATCTCAAGTGAGGAGATCAAAAAGCACAAGAGGGCTGATTTGCCCACTGCCCGCATACTCTCAACCTAACCTAACAGTGACACGCTCTTCATTCTCCCGGTCGACAAAATGCCAAGAATAAAGCCCAGATGCCCAAACGGCGAGAGAGAACCAGAAAGTTAAACCCAAGCTGGGTCCACAGAAAACCAGTCACCACTAAACTCAGGTGCAGAGACACCGAATGCCCAGTAAACACTGTCAATTTAACCCATGCAATCCCAGGCATACAGATGCCGGGTAATGATGTTTAAAAACAACATTACCCTCATAGTTACATGCCTCTCATTATCCTGGTCCATGGGAAAACACAAGCCGAGCTTGATCAACTCCGGCTGGGTCATCTCGGGGAGGGTGTTTAATGATGAAAGACCCGAAACACCCCATGATCCGAGGATGCATTACTGATGATGTGTGCCAGTGCACACCCGGTTCACTGAACCAAGTGGTGTCGGACCACGGTAATGAAAGGCATGGGCCAGATTCACCTGGCTTCACCACTAAGCCCCATAGAACCTCATACCTCACCACTCAAAACTCTGCAGCCTTACCTATCCCAGTCACACATATACATCCACCAGCCCAACACTCAAACCTAATCCTAAAGTCCAAGGGGGCACACACCCCCACAAACCCTCGGCACATCCCAGAGATCATGCCACACCCCCACAAACCCTAGGCACACCCCGACTAACCCTGGCCACTCCCCCACAAACCCGATTACCTTTGTCAGGAGGGGCAAGATCCAAGAAAGGCAAGTGTTGGACCTGGTTAATGAAGGCGTGGGCCAGATCAAAGTGGCAGGGTCGCGTGAAATTGAATCTCAAGTGAGGAGATCAAAAAGCACAAGAGGGCTGATTTGCCCACTGCCCGCATACTCTCAACCTAACCCTAACCCTAACCCTAACCCTAACCCTAACCCTAACCCTAACCCTAACCCTAACCCTAACCCTAACCCTAACCCTAACCCTCGCGAGGGGGACATGGATAAGTTCTATAGGAGATTGGTACTGGTCGACTTTTTTGGGGAGTCAGAATGTAGCAAGACCCCTTTCACCCCTCCCTCAGACTGGATGCCCAAGAGGAGGTACAGGTCAGAAGCGGTCTTACAATTTGAGAGCACACTGGAGGAGATAATAGAGAGGGAGAGAGAAGTACAGGATAAACCCAATCTAACTAGGAAGGAGAGAGCAGCCCTGAAAGAATTGAGAGAAAATATGGATATTGTTATCAAACCAGCAGATAAAGGGAGCAGCATAGTTATCATGGACAAACAGCAATACCTATTTGAGGCACACAGACAATTAAACAACACGGAGCACTACACTAAACTAAGGGAACCTATATACTGGGAAACACACACAGAGATCAGGAACATTTTGCGAGAACTAGAGAGGACTAGATACCTCGGGAAGAAGCAAGTGGACTACCTGACAGGCATACAGCCACGAGCAAGGAAGTTCTATATCCTCCCCAAAATACACAAGAGCCCAGACTCATGGACCGTTCCGGGAAGAATACCACCCGGCAGGCCCATCGTGTCAGACTGCAGCAGTGAGTCATACAGGATAGCAGAGTACATTGATGCCTTCCTTAACCCACTATCGCAGAAACACTCCAGTTACATCAAGGACACGTACCACTTTGTCCGGATAGTCAATTCCATGTCAGTGCCCCCTGAGGCCATACTCTTCACCATGGACATTGAAAGCCTGTACACCAATATAGAAACCGATAGGGGTATAGAAGCAGTGAGGGATATCCTGCAGAAGAACCCCCAGCTAGAGAGACCAGACGAGGCCTTGGTGGAACTCCTTCACCTCAGCCTGACTAAAAATGACTTTGAATTCAATAATGAATTCTACTTACAAGTCAAGGGCACAGCGATGGGAAAGAAGTTTGCTCCAGCCTATGCCAATATATACATGGCAAAGTGGGAGGAAACAGTTTATCCAAAGTGTCCCAAAAAACCCATGTGTCTCTATAGATACCTGGATGACATCTGGGGAGTGTGGACTCACTCAGAGGTAGAATTGGGGGAATTTATTCAAATCCTAAACACTCATCATCCATCCATTAAGGTTAAGGCCACAACAAATAGGGAGAAAATTGACTTCCTGGACACTACGGTATTTAAACTAGCACCAGAAAACGGCAGCCAGAAACTAGCCACCAAAGTATTCTTTAAAACCACAGACACACACACCCTCCTACACACCGGGAGCCACCATCCCAAACACACCTTTAGGGGCATTGTCAAAGGACAGCTGACCCGGTTTCATCGCATTTGCACCAGGGCAGAGGACTTCCACCAAGCCACTACTATCCTCTTCTCTGCACTTAGACACAGAGGTTACAGCAGACGGAGGCTCAGACACATCAAATCTGACTTTTTAAAAAGTATCACAAATCCCCGACCACGAGACAACACAACACAGAAACTACCCTTGATAACAGGATACAGTGGGATGGCAGTGAACATCCACAAGACAGTCAAAACACAGTTTGAAAATCTACAGGAGGAAGTGGGGACACTGGGACAATACACCATAGTTTCAGCCTTCAAAAGGGGTAGAAACTTAAAAGACATACTAGTCAGTACCAAAGTACGAACAGCGCCAAACTGCGAGGTGGGAAACTGCAGGGCGTGCATATACATCAGAATTTCAAAAAGCATACACAACAGAGCTACAGGAAAGTGGGCTGAGATAGAGCAGAGGATAACTTGCGAACAAAAGAATGTAGTATATGCAATCCAGTGTAAGCAATGCCATATCATATACATAGGGGAGACAGGCAACAGCTTGAGAACCAGACTCACAGGACACCTCAGTAATATCACAAGAGGAAATCAAAACAGACCAGTTAGTAAGCACTTCCTAGAGCATGGAATGTACTCCTTAGCAATCCTGGGCCTGGAAACCAACATAAACTGGTCAAACCTCCAAAGAAAAAGAGCAGAGAGGAGATGGATCGAAAGACTACAGACGCATTCCCCAAACGGCCTAAACGAGGCCTAAAAAACCAGGCCAGCAATATAAAATGTACTCACTGAAGGGCCAACACTGCACCCCGTAAATAATGTTTTAAAAATTGAGAAAATTAGATAGGGAAGAAGGGGAAGATCCCCTTCAGTCACCCACCCTGAAACAAATTAAGACAGGGGACCATTAAATAGGAAAGGTTCGCCTTACTTTGGAAATAGAGCCTCACAACTAGGCCCCAGAAAAGAACCTAATTCCCCAAGTAGAGAGGAGTAAAATTAGAAATTATAACTCTACAGGAGATAACCACTGGGAAGAACAGACACGTAACGACCGGTTTAATCCAGACACAACACTTGCCCAAACGTCCTAGCTTACCCCAGGGGGAAGAATACATCCCCAGCACATGACCCTGCCCTGAAACCTAACATCTTCAGACCCCATAAACACAGATCCTCTTCTCGCCAGAGGGGCAAACTCACCCCACAACACCAGTTATACCTACGGTCGCCCAGCGGGCCCCCCTCAACCCTACCCCCCAACCTAATCCTAACATCCCGAGGACCACACACCCCAACTAAACCCTAACCCTAATTTCCAAGGGACTGGGCACCCCAACTAAACTGGACGGCACCCCTAATAACCCAAACCACACCACACTAAGGGGCTTATATAATAGCCCTCTGCCCTACCACTAAACCTAACACCTCCAACCCTGCTACACACCCCCATAAACCCAAACCCTCACCCCAGCAAGGGCCCAAATTCCCACTGCCGCATACTTGCATCCTGACCCCAGCCCTGACCCTAACCCTAATTTCCAAGGGATCGTGCACCCCAACTAAACCGGACAGCACCCCAAATAACCCAAACCACACCACACAAAAGGGCTTATATAATAATCCTTTGCCCTACCACTAAACCTAACACCTCCAACCCTGCCACACACCCCCACAAACCCAAACCCTCACCCCATCAAAGGGCCAGATTCACTCGGATCACCAGCAGTTAGCCTCCTATTTCAGCCCTCACATGGCCCTACCCTGAAACCTAACATCTTCACACCCCATAAACATGGGTCCTCTTCTCGCCAGAGGACTAAACTCACCCCACACCACCAGTTATACCTCCCGCTGCCCAGCAGGCCCCCCCCAACCCTACCCCCCAAACCTAATCCTATATTCCAGAGGACCACACACCCCAACTAAACCCTAACCCTAACCCTAATTTCCAATGGACCGCGCACCCCAACTAAACCGGACAGCACCCCAAATAACCCAAACCACACCACACTAAGGGGCTTATATAATAGTCCTTTGCCCTACCACTAAACCTAACACCTCCAACCCTGCTACACACATACTTGCCTTCTAACCCCAGCCCTGGCCCTAACCCTAACCCTAATTTCCAAGGGATCGGTCACCCCAACTAAACCAGACAGCACCCCAAATAACCTAAACCACACCACACTAAGGGGCTTATATAATAGTCCTTTGCCCTACCACTAAACCTAACACCTCCAACCCTGCTACACACCCCCATAAACCCAAACCCTCACCCCATCAAGGGGCCAAATTTACCCAGTATCACCAGCAGTTAGGCTCCGATTTCAGCCCTCCCCCCTACGGCAAGGGCAACCAAACACCCCCCCCCCCGCAATACCATTTGCCATCCCACCCCACCGCCGTGAACACTCAACCCCCATTACCTAACTGTACCCCGGGGCATGTCCCTCCCCACACACCCCTCAATTAGCTACTGCACAGCCCCCAGATCACAGCACCCAGTCCCTATAAGAAAGTCCCCAAACCCAAAACACTATCCATAGGCAAGAACTCCACCATTTCAACTTAAACTCCAGAATGGAGGTTAAAGAGAAGGAAGATCCCAATAAAGGCAAGTCGGGGACCGAGATGATGACAACGTGGGCCAAAAACAAAGTGGCAGGGTGAAGTGATACTGCATCTCCAGTAAGAGATCCACAAACGCTAGAGGGATATTTTGCCCACTGCCCGCATACTCGCATCCTAACCCTAACCCTAACCCTAACCCTAACCCTAACCTAATCCTAAAGTCCAAGGGGGCACACACCCCCACAAACCCTCGGCACATCCCAGAGATGATGCCACACCCCCACAAACCCTAGGCACACCCCGAATAACCCTGGCCACTCCCCCACAAACCCGATTACCTTTGTCAGGAGGGGCAAGATCCAAGAAAGGCAAGTGTTGGACCTGGTTAATGAAGGCGTGGGCCAGATCAAAGTGGCAGGGTCGCGTGAAATTGAATCTCAAGTGAGGAGATCAAAAAGCACAAGAGGGCTGATTTGCCCACTGCCCGCATACTCTCAACCTAACCTAACAGTGACACGCTCTTCATTCTCCCGGTCGACAAAATGCCAAGAACAAAGCCCAGATGCCCAAACGGCAAGAGAGAACCAGAAGGTTAAACCCAAGCTGTGTCCACAGAAAACAAGTCACCACTAAACTCAGGTGCAGAGACACCGAATGCCCAGTAAACACTGTCAATTTAACCCATGCAATCCCAGGCATACAGATGCCAGGTAATGATGTTTAAAAACAACATTACCCTCATAGTTACATGCCTCTCATTTTCCTGGTCCATGGGAAAACACAAGCCGAGCTTGATCAACTCCGGCTGGGTCATCTCGGGGAGGGTGTTTAATGATGAAAGACCCGAAACACCCCATGATCCGAGGATGCATTACTGATGATGTGTCCCAGTGCACACCCGGTCCATTGAACCAAGTGGTGTCGGACCACGATAATGAAAGGCATGGGCCAGATTCACCTGGCTTCACCACATGAGCCTATGCGCCACAGCACCTCATACCTCACCACTCTAAACTCTGCAGCCTTACCTATCCCAGTCACATATACATCCACCAGCCCAACACTCAAACCTAATCCTAAAGTCCAAGGGGGCACACACCCCCACAAACCCTCGGCACATCCCAGAGATGATGCCACACCCCCACAAACCCTAGGCACACCCCGACTAACCCTGGCCACTCCCCCACAAACCCGATTACCTTTGTCAGGAGGGGCAAGATCCAAGAAAGGCAAGTGTTGGACCTGGTTAATGAAGGCGTGGGCCAGATCAAAGTGGCAGGGTCGCGTGAAATTGAATCTCAAGTGAGGAGATCAAAAAGCACAAGAGGGCTGATTTGCCCACTGCCCGCATACTCTCAACCTAACCTAACAGTGACACGCTCTTCATTCTCCCGGTCGACAAAATGCCAAGAACAAAGCCCAGATGCCCAAACGGCAAGAGAGAACCAGAAGGTTAAACCCAAGCTGTGTCCACAGAAAACAAGTCACCACTAAACTCAGGTGCAGAGACACCGAATGCCCAGTAAACACTGTCAATTTAACCCATGCAATCCCAGGCATACAGATGCCAGGTAATGATGTTTAAAAACAACATTACCCTCATAGTTACATGCCTCTCATTTTCCTGGTCCATGGGAAAACACAAGCCGAGCTTGATCAACTCCGGCTGGGTCATCTCGGGGAGGGTGTTTAATGATGAAAGACCCGAAACACCCCATGATCCGAGGATGCATTACTGATGATGTGTCCCAGTGCACACCCGGTCCATTGAACCAAGTGGTGTCGGACCACGATAATGAAAGGCATGGGCCAGATTCACCTGGCTTCACCACACGAGCCTATGCGCCATAGCACCTCATACCTCACCACTCAAAACTCTGCAGCCTTACCTATCCCAGTCACACATATACATCCACCAGCCCAACACTCAAACCTAATCCTAAAGTCCAAGGGGGCACACACCCCCACAAACCCTCAGCATTCCCAATGATCATGCCACACCCCCACAAACCCTAGGCACACCCCGACTAACCCTGGCCACACCCCCACAAACCCGATTACCTTTGTCAGGAGGGGCAAGATCCAAGAAAGGCAAGTGTTGGACCTGGTTAATGAAGGCGTGGGCCAGATCAAAGTGGCAGGGTCGCGTGAAATTGAATCTCAAGTGAGGAGATCAAAAAGCACAAGAGGGCTGATTTGCCCACTGCCCGCATACTCTCAACCTAACCTAACAGTGACACGCTCTTCATTCTCCCGGTCGACAAAATGCCAAGAACAAAGCCCAGATTCCCAAACGGCAAGAGAGAACCAGAAAGTTAAACCCAAGCTGGGTCCACAGAAAACCAGTCACCACTAAACTCAGGTGCAGAGACACCGAATGCCCAGTAAACACTGTCAATTTAACCCATGCAATCCCAGGCATACAGATGCCAGGTAATGATGTTTAAAAACGTCATTACCCTCATAGTTACATGCCTCTCATTATCCTGGTCCATGGGAAAACACAAGCCGAGCTTGATCAACTCCGGCTGGGTCATCTCGGGGAGGGTGTTTAATGATGAAAGACCCGAAACACCCCATGATCCGAGGATGCATTACTGATGATGTGTCCCAGTGCACACCCGGTCCATTGAACCAAGTGGTGTCGGACCACGATAATGAAAGGCATGGGCCAGATTCACCTGGCTTCACCACACGAGCCTATGCGCCATAGCACCTCATACCTCACCACTCAAAACTCTGCAGCCTTACCTATCCCAGTCACACATATACATCCACCAGCCCAACACTCAAACCTAATCCTAAAGTCCAAGGGGGCACACACCCCCACAAACCCTCAGCATTCCCAATGATCATGCCACACCCCCACAAACCCTAGGCACACCCCGACTAACCCTGGCCACACCCCCACAAACCCGATTACCTTTGTCAGGAGGGGCAAGATCCAAGAAAGGCAAGTGTTGGACCTGGTTAATGAAGGCGTGGGCCAGATCAAAGTGGCAGGGTCGCGTGAAATTGAATCTCAAGTGAGGAGATCAAAAAGCACAAGAGGGCTGATTTGCCCACTGCCCGCATACTCTCAACCTAACCTAACAGTGACACGCTCTTCATTCTCCCGGTCGACAAAATGCCAAGAACAAAGCCCAGATTCCCAAACGGCAAGAGAGAACCAGAAAGTTAAACCCAAGCTGGGTCCACAGAAAACCAGTCACCACTAAACTCAGGTGCAGAGACACCGAATGCCCAGTAAACACTGTCAATTTAACCCATGCAATCCCAGGCATACAGATGCCAGGTAATGATGTTTAAAAACGTCATTACCCTCATAGTTACATGCCTCTCATTATCCTGGTCCATGGGAAAACACAAGCCGAGCTTGATCAACTCCGGCTGGGTCATCTCGGGGAGGGTGTTTAATGATGAAAGACCCGAAACACCCCATGATCCGAGGATGCATTACTGATGATGTGTCCCAGTGCACACCCGGTCCATTGAACCAAGTGGTGTCGGACCACGATAATGAAAGGCATGGGCCAGATTCACCTGGCTTCACCACACGAGCCTATGCGCCATAGCACCTCATACCTCACCACTCAAAACTCTGCAGCCTTACCTATCCCAGTCACACATATACATCCACCAGCCCAACACTCAAACCTAATCCTAAAGTCCAAGGGGGCACACACCCCCACAAACCCTCAGCATTCCCAATGATCATGCCACACCCCCACAAACCCTAGGCACACCCCGACTAACCCTGGCCACACCCCCACAAACCCGATTACCTTTGTCAGGAGGGGCAAGATCCAAGAAAGGCAAGTGTTGGACCTGGTTAATGAAGGCGTGGGCCAGATCAAAGTGGCAGGGTCGCGTGAAATTGAATCTCAAGTGAGGAGATCAAAAAGCACAAGAGGGCTGATTTGCCCACTGCCCGCATACTCTCAACCTAACCTAACAGTGACACGCTCTTCATTCTCCCGGTCGACAAAATGCCAAGAACAAAGCCCAGATTCCCAAACGGCAAGAGAGAACCAGAAAGTTAAACCCAAGCTGGGTCCACAGAAAACCAGTCACCACTAAACTCAGGTGCAGAGACACCGAATGCCCAGTAAACACTGTCAATTTAACCCATGCAATCCCAGGCATACAGATGCCAGGTAATGATGTTTAAAAACGTCATTACCCTCATAGTTACATGCCTCTCATTATCCTGGTCCATGGGAAAACACAAGCCGAGCTTGATCAACTCCGGCTGGGTCATCTCGGGGAGGGTGTTTAATGATGAAAGACCCGAAACACCCCATGATCCGAGGATGCATTACTGATGATGTGTCCCAGTGCACACCCGGTCCATTGAACCAAGTGGTGTCGGACCACGATAATGAAAGGCATGGGCCAGATTCACCTGGCTTCACCACACGAGCCTATGCGCCATAGCACCTCATACCTCACCACTCAAAACTCTGCAGCCTTACCTATCCCAGTCACACATATACATCCACCAGCCCAACACTCAAACCTAATCCTAAAGTCCAAGGGGGCACACACCCCCACAAACCCTCAGCATTCCCAATGATCATGCCACACCCCCACAAACCCTAGGCACACCCCGACTAACCCTGGCCACACCCCCACAAACCCGATTACCTTTGTCAGGAGGGGCAAGATCCAAGAAAGGCAAGTGTTGGACCTGGTTAATGAAGGCGTGGGCCAGATCAAAGTGGCAGGGTCGCGTGAAATTGAATCTCAAGTGAGGAGATCAAAAAGCACAAGAGGGCTGATTTGCCCACTGCCCGCATACTCTCAACCTAACCTAACAGTGACACGCTCTTCATTCTCCCGGTCGACAAAATGCCAAGAACAAAGCCCAGATTCCCAAACGGCAAGAGAGAACCAGAAAGTTAAACCCAAGCTGGGTCCACAGAAAACCAGTCACCACTAAACTCAGGTGCAGAGACACCGAATGCCCAGTAAACACTGTCAATTTAACCCATGCAATCCCAGGCATACAGATGCCAGGTAATGATGTTTAAAAACGTCATTACCCTCATAGTTACATGCCTCTCATTATCCTGGTCCATGGGAAAACACAAGCCGAGCTTGATCAACTCCGGCTGGGTCATCTCGGGGAGGGTGTTTAATGATGAAAGACCCGAAACACCCCATGATCCGAGGATGCATTACTGATGATGTGTCCCAGTGCACACCCGGTCCATTGAACCAAGTGGTGTCGGACCACGATAATGAAAGGCATGGGCCAGATTCACCTGGCTTCACCACACGAGCCTATGCGCCATAGCACCTCATACCTCACCACTCAAAACTCTGCAGCCTTACCTATCCCAGTCACACATATACATCCACCAGCCCAACACTCAAACCTAATCCTAAAGTCCAAGGGGGCACACACCCCCACAAACCCTCAGCATTCCCAATGATCATGCCACACCCCCACAAACCCTAGGCACACCCCGACTAACCCTGGCCACACCCCCACAAACCCGATTACCTTTGTCAGGAGGGGCAAGATCCAAGAAAGGCAAGTGTTGGACCTGGTTAATGAAGGCGTGGGCCAGATCAAAGTGGCAGGGTCGCGTGAAATTGAATCTCAAGTGAGGAGATCAAAAAGCACAAGAGGGCTGATTTGCCCACTGCCCGCATACTCTCAACCTAACCTAACAGTGACACGCTCTTCATTCTCCCGGTCGACAAAATGCCAAGAACAAAGCCCAGATTCCCAAACGGCAAGAGAGAACCAGAAAGTTAAACCCAAGCTGGGTCCACAGAAAACCAGTCACCACTAAACTCAGGTGCAGAGACACCGAATGCCCAGTAAACACTGTCAATTTAACCCATGCAATCCCAGGCATACAGATGCCAGGTAATGATGTTTAAAAACGTCATTACCCTCATAGTTACATGCCTCTCATTATCCTGGTCCATGGGAAAACACAAGCCGAGCTTGATCAACTCCGGCTGGGTCATCTCGGGGAGGGTGTTTAATGATGAAAGACCCGAAACACCCCATGATCCGAGGATGCATTACTGATGATGTGTCCCAGTGCACACCCGGTCCATTGAACCAAGTGGTGTCGGACCACGATAATGAAAGGCATGGGCCAGATTCACCTGGCTTCACCACACGAGCCTATGCGCCATAGCACCTCATACCTCACCACTCAAAACTCTGCAGCCTTACCTATCCCAGTCACACATATACATCCACCAGCCCAACACTCAAACCTAATCCTAAAGTCCAAGGGGGCACACACCCCCACAAACCCTCAGCATTCCCAATGATCATGCCACACCCCCACAAACCCTAGGCACACCCCGACTAACCCTGGCCACACCCCCACAAACCCGATTACCTTTGTCAGGAGGGGCAAGATCCAAGAAAGGCAAGTGTTGGACCTGGTTAATGAAGGCGTGGGCCAGATCAAAGTGGCAGGGTCGCGTGAAATTGAATCTCAAGTGAGGAGATCAAAAAGCACAAGAGGGCTGATTTGCCCACTGCCCGCATACTCTCAACCTAACCTAACAGTGACACGCTCTTCATTCTCCCGGTCGACAAAATGCCAAGAACAAAGCCCAGATTCCCAAACGGCAAGAGAGAACCAGAAAGTTAAACCCAAGCTGGGTCCACAGAAAACCAGTCACCACTAAACTCAGGTGCAGAGACACCGAATGCCCAGTAAACACTGTCAATTTAACCCATGCAATCCCAGGCATACAGATGCCAGGTAATGATGTTTAAAAACGTCATTACCCTCATAGTTACATGCCTCTCATTATCCTGGTCCATGGGAAAACACAAGCCGAGCTTGATCAACTCCGGCTGGGTCATCTCGGGGAGGGTGTTTAATGATGAAAGACCCGAAACACCCCATGATCCGAGGATGCATTACTGATGATGTGTCCCAGTGCACACCCGGTCCATTGAACCAAGTGGTGTCGGACCACGATAATGAAAGGCATGGGCCAGATTCACCTGGCTTCACCACACGAGCCTATGCGCCATAGCACCTCATACCTCACCACTCAAAACTCTGCAGCCTTACCTATCCCAGTCACACATATACATCCACCAGCCCAACACTCAAACCTAATCCTAAAGTCCAAGGGGGCACACACCCCCACAAACCCTCAGCATTCCCAATGATCATGCCACACCCCCACAAACCCTAGGCACACCCCGACTAACCCTGGCCACACCCCCACAAACCCGATTACCTTTGTCAGGAGGGGCAAGATCCAAGAAAGGCAAGTGTTGGACCTGGTTAATGAAGGCGTGGGCCAGATCAAAGTGGCAGGGTCGCGTGAAATTGAATCTCAAGTGAGGAGATCAAAAAGCACAAGAGGGCTGATTTGCCCACTGCCCGCATACTCTCAACCTAACCTAACAGTGACACGCTCTTCATTCTCCCGGTCGACAAAATGCCAAGAACAAAGCCCAGATTCCCAAACGGCAAGAGAGAACCAGAAAGTTAAACCCAAGCTGGGTCCACAGAAAACCAGTCACCACTAAACTCAGGTGCAGAGACACCGAATGCCCAGTAAACACTGTCAATTTAACCCATGCAATCCCAGGCATACAGATGCCAGGTAATGATGTTTAAAAACGTCATTACCCTCATAGTTACATGCCTCTCATTATCCTGGTCCATGGGAAAACACAAGCCGAGCTTGATCAACTCCGGCTGGGTCATCTCGGGGAGGGTGTTTAATGATGAAAGACCCGAAACACCCCATGATCCGAGGATGCATTACTGATGATGTGTCCCAGTGCACACCCGGTCCATTGAACCAAGTGGTGTCGGACCACGATAATGAAAGGCATGGGCCAGATTCACCTGGCTTCACCACACGAGCCTATGCGCCATAGCACCTCATACCTCACCACTCAAAACTCTGCAGCCTTACCTATCCCAGTCACACATATACATCCACCAGCCCAACACTCAAACCTAATCCTAAAGTCCAAGGGGGCACACACCCCCACAAACCCTCAGCATTCCCAATGATCATGCCACACCCCCACAAACCCTAGGCACACCCCGACTAACCCTGGCCACACCCCCACAAACCCGATTACCTTTGTCAGGAGGGGCAAGATCCAAGAAAGGCAAGTGTTGGACCTGGTTAATGAAGGCGTGGGCCAGATCAAAGTGGCAGGGTCGCGTGAAATTGAATCTCAAGTGAGGAGATCAAAAAGCACAAGAGGGCTGATTTGCCCACTGCCCGCATACTCTCAACCTAACCTAACAGTGACACGCTCTTCATTCTCCCGGTCGACAAAATGCCAAGAACAAAGCCCAGATTCCCAAACGGCAAGAGAGAACCAGAAAGTTAAACCCAAGCTGGGTCCACAGAAAACCAGTCACCACTAAACTCAGGTGCAGAGACACCGAATGCCCAGTAAACACTGTCAATTTAACCCATGCAATCCCAGGCATACAGATGCCAGGTAATGATGTTTAAAAACGTCATTACCCTCATAGTTACATGCCTCTCATTATCCTGGTCCATGGGAAAACACAAGCCGAGCTTGATCAACTCCGGCTGGGTCATCTCGGGGAGGGTGTTTAATGATGAAAGACCCGAAACACCCCATGATCCGAGGATGCATTACTGATGATGTGTCCCAGTGCACACCCGGTCCATTGAACCAAGTGGTGTCGGACCACGATAATGAAAGGCATGGGCCAGATTCACCTGGCTTCACCACACGAGCCTATGCGCCATAGCACCTCATACCTCACCACTCAAAACTCTGCAGCCTTACCTATCCCAGTCACACATATACATCCACCAGCCCAACACTCAAACCTAATCCTAAAGTCCAAGGGGGCACACACCCCCACAAACCCTCAGCATTCCCAATGATCATGCCACACCCCCACAAACCCTAGGCACACCCCGACTAACCCTGGCCACACCCCCACAAACCCGATTACCTTTGTCAGGAGGGGCAAGATCCAAGAAAGGCAAGTGTTGGACCTGGTTAATGAAGGCGTGGGCCAGATCAAAGTGGCAGGGTCGCGTGAAATTGAATCTCAAGTGAGGAGATCAAAAAGCACAAGAGGGCTGATTTGCCCACTGCCCGCATACTCTCAACCTAACCTAACAGTGACACGCTCTTCATTCTCCCGGTCGACAAAATGCCAAGAACAAAGCCCAGATTCCCAAACGGCAAGAGAGAACCAGAAAGTTAAACCCAAGCTGGGTCCACAGAAAACCAGTCACCACTAAACTCAGGTGCAGAGACACCGAATGCCCAGTAAACACTGTCAATTTAACCCATGCAATCCCAGGCATACAGATGCCAGGTAATGATGTTTAAAAACGTCATTACCCTCATAGTTACATGCCTCTCATTATCCTGGTCCATGGGAAAACACAAGCCGAGCTTGATCAACTCCGGCTGGGTCATCTCGGGGAGGGTGTTTAATGATGAAAGACCCGAAACACCCCATGATCCGAGGATGCATTACTGATGATGTGTCCCAGTGCACACCCGGTCCATTGAACCAAGTGGTGTCGGACCACGATAATGAAAGGCATGGGCCAGATTCACCTGGCTTCACCACACGAGCCTATGCGCCATAGCACCTCATACCTCACCACTCAAAACTCTGCAGCCTTACCTATCCCAGTCACACATATACATCCACCAGCCCAACACTCAAACCTAATCCTAAAGTCCAAGGGGGCACACACCCCCACAAACCCTCAGCATTCCCAATGATCATGCCACACCCCCACAAACCCTAGGCACACCCCGACTAACCCTGGCCACACCCCCACAAACCCGATTACCTTTGTCAGGAGGGGCAAGATCCAAGAAAGGCAAGTGTTGGACCTGGTTAATGAAGGCGTGGGCCAGATCAAAGTGGCAGGGTCGCGTGAAATTGAATCTCAAGTGAGGAGATCAAAAAGCACAAGAGGGCTGATTTGCCCACTGCCCGCATACTCTCAACCTAACCTAACAGTGACACGCTCTTCATTCTCCCGGTCGACAAAATGCCAAGAACAAAGCCCAGATTCCCAAACGGCAAGAGAGAACCAGAAAGTTAAACCCAAGCTGGGTCCACAGAAAACCAGTCACCACTAAACTCAGGTGCAGAGACACCGAATGCCCAGTAAACACTGTCAATTTAACCCATGCAATCCCAGGCATACAGATGCCAGGTAATGATGTTTAAAAACGTCATTACCCTCATAGTTACATGCCTCTCATTATCCTGGTCCATGGGAAAACACAAGCCGAGCTTGATCAACTCCGGCTGGGTCATCTCGGGGAGGGTGTTTAATGATGAAAGACCCGAAACACCCCATGATCCGAGGATGCATTACTGATGATGTGTCCCAGTGCACACCCGGTCCATTGAACCAAGTGGTGTCGGACCACGATAATGAAAGGCATGGGCCAGATTCACCTGGCTTCACCACACGAGCCTATGCGCCATAGCACCTCATACCTCACCACTCAAAACTCTGCAGCCTTACCTATCCCAGTCACACATATACATCCACCAGCCCAACACTCAAACCTAATCCTAAAGTCCAAGGGGGCACACACCCCCACAAACCCTCAGCATTCCCAATGATCATGCCACACCCCCACAAACCCTAGGCACACCCCGACTAACCCTGGCCACACCCCCACAAACCCGATTACCTTTGTCAGGAGGGGCAAGATCCAAGAAAGGCAAGTGTTGGACCTGGTTAATGAAGGCGTGGGCCAGATCAAAGTGGCAGGGTCGCGTGAAATTGAATCTCAAGTGAGGAGATCAAAAAGCACAAGAGGGCTGATTTGCCCACTGCCCGCATACTCTCAACCTAACCTAACAGTGACACGCTCTTCATTCTCCCGGTCGACAAAATGCCAAGAACAAAGCCCAGATTCCCAAACGGCAAGAGAGAACCAGAAAGTTAAACCCAAGCTGGGTCCACAGAAAACCAGTCACCACTAAACTCAGGTGCAGAGACACCGAATGCCCAGTAAACACTGTCAATTTAACCCATGCAATCCCAGGCATACAGATGCCAGGTAATGATGTTTAAAAACGTCATTACCCTCATAGTTACATGCCTCTCATTATCCTGGTCCATGGGAAAACACAAGCCGAGCTTGATCAACTCCGGCTGGGTCATCTCGGGGAGGGTGTTTAATGATGAAAGACCCGAAACACCCCATGATCCGAGGATGCATTACTGATGATGTGTCCCAGTGCACACCCGGTCCATTGAACCAAGTGGTGTCGGACCACGATAATGAAAGGCATGGGCCAGATTCACCTGGCTTCACCACACGAGCCTATGCGCCATAGCACCTCATACCTCACCACTCAAAACTCTGCAGCCTTACCTATCCCAGTCACACATATACATCCACCAGCCCAACACTCAAACCTAATCCTAAAGTCCAAGGGGGCACACACCCCCACAAACCCTCAGCATTCCCAATGATCATGCCACACCCCCACAAACCCTAGGCACACCCCGACTAACCCTGGCCACACCCCCACAAACCCGATTACCTTTGTCAGGAGGGGCAAGATCCAAGAAAGGCAAGTGTTGGACCTGGTTAATGAAGGCGTGGGCCAGATCAAAGTGGCAGGGTCGCGTGAAATTGAATCTCAAGTGAGGAGATCAAAAAGCACAAGAGGGCTGATTTGCCCACTGCCCGCATACTCTCAACCTAACCTAACAGTGACACGCTCTTCATTCTCCCGGTCGACAAAATGCCAAGAACAAAGCCCAGATTCCCAAACGGCAAGAGAGAACCAGAAAGTTAAACCCAAGCTGGGTCCACAGAAAACCAGTCACCACTAAACTCAGGTGCAGAGACACCGAATGCCCAGTAAACACTGTCAATTTAACCCATGCAATCCCAGGCATACAGATGCCAGGTAATGATGTTTAAAAACGTCATTACCCTCATAGTTACATGCCTCTCATTATCCTGGTCCATGGGAAAACACAAGCCGAGCTTGATCAACTCCGGCTGGGTCATCTCGGGGAGGGTGTTTAATGATGAAAGACCCGAAACACCCCATGATCCGAGGATGCATTACTGATGATGTGTCCCAGTGCACACCCGGTCCATTGAACCAAGTGGTGTCGGACCACGATAATGAAAGGCATGGGCCAGATTCACCTGGCTTCACCACACGAGCCTATGCGCCATAGCACCTCATACCTCACCACTCAAAACTCTGCAGCCTTACCTATCCCAGTCACACATATACATCCACCAGCCCAACACTCAAACCTAATCCTAAAGTCCAAGGGGGCACACACCCCCACAAACCCTCAGCATTCCCAATGATCATGCCACACCCCCACAAACCCTAGGCACACCCCGACTAACCCTGGCCACACCCCCACAAACCCGATTACCTTTGTCAGGAGGGGCAAGATCCAAGAAAGGCAAGTGTTGGACCTGGTTAATGAAGGCGTGGGCCAGATCAAAGTGGCAGGGTCGCGTGAAATTGAATCTCAAGTGAGGAGATCAAAAAGCACAAGAGGGCTGATTTGCCCACTGCCCGCATACTCTCAACCTAACCTAACAGTGACACGCTCTTCATTCTCCCGGTCGACAAAATGCCAAGAACAAAGCCCAGATTCCCAAACGGCAAGAGAGAACCAGAAAGTTAAACCCAAGCTGGGTCCACAGAAAACCAGTCACCACTAAACTCAGGTGCAGAGACACCGAATGCCCAGTAAACACTGTCAATTTAACCCATGCAATCCCAGGCATACAGATGCCAGGTAATGATGTTTAAAAACGTCATTACCCTCATAGTTACATGCCTCTCATTATCCTGGTCCATGGGAAAACACAAGCCGAGCTTGATCAACTCCGGCTGGGTCATCTCGGGGAGGGTGTTTAATGATGAAAGACCCGAAACACCCCATGATCCGAGGATGCATTACTGATGATGTGTCCCAGTGCACACCCGGTCCATTGAACCAAGTGGTGTCGGACCACGATAATGAAAGGCATGGGCCAGATTCACCTGGCTTCACCACACGAGCCTATGCGCCATAGCACCTCATACCTCACCACTCAAAACTCTGCAGCCTTACCTATCCCAGTCACACATATACATCCACCAGCCCAACACTCAAACCTAATCCTAAAGTCCAAGGGGGCACACACCCCCACAAACCCTCAGCATTCCCAATGATCATGCCACACCCCCACAAACCCTAGGCACACCCCGACTAACCCTGGCCACACCCCCACAAACCCGATTACCTTTGTCAGGAGGGGCAAGATCCAAGAAAGGCAAGTGTTGGACCTGGTTAATGAAGGCGTGGGCCAGATCAAAGTGGCAGGGTCGCGTGAAATTGAATCTCAAGTGAGGAGATCAAAAAGCACAAGAGGGCTGATTTGCCCACTGCCCGCATACTCTCAACCTAACCTAACAGTGACACGCTCTTCATTCTCCCGGTCGACAAAATGCCAAGAACAAAGCCCAGATTCCCAAACGGCAAGAGAGAACCAGAAAGTTAAACCCAAGCTGGGTCCACAGAAAACCAGTCACCACTAAACTCAGGTGCAGAGACACCGAATGCCCAGTAAACACTGTCAATTTAACCCATGCAATCCCAGGCATACAGATGCCAGGTAATGATGTTTAAAAACGTCATTACCCTCATAGTTACATGCCTCTCATTATCCTGGTCCATGGGAAAACACAAGCCGAGCTTGATCAACTCCGGCTGGGTCATCTCGGGGAGGGTGTTTAATGATGAAAGACCCGAAACACCCCATGATCCGAGGATGCATTACTGATGATGTGTCCCAGTGCACACCCGGTCCATTGAACCAAGTGGTGTCGGACCACGATAATGAAAGGCATGGGCCAGATTC